>NC_088104.1:4937500-4962500 GCF_036370855.1 Dromaius novaehollandiae | reverse complement strand
TGCCTCAATACGTACTAGCTCTTGCAAATATTTATAGTGACAATAAGGCAGAGACCTTGGTGCTCTTTGAGTCAGTAAGAAATTTGTAGTTGACAGTAGGAACAGGTTTAGGCCCACAGCAGCCAACTGTGACAAATTTAAGCCCAGTCCCCAAGCCCTTGCATGGGGGAAAAAAGCCCCCTTCCACTCACCTCAAGGACTGCAAGACTTTTTTCCCGTGTGAGCAAATACAAATATACACATCTGCCACAGAAGCATAAGGGCTTCTAAATAAAATGTTGTCAGCCACTCACTGAGTGCTGAAGTAGTGTTAAGCTGCAGAAAACAGTATTTCCTTTGGCATTTCAGGCAGTTTCTAACCAATGTTTGAAACTCAAAACCAGTGCCAAGCCTAAACACATCTGGTTGATCCCAGGCCACAAATAGCACAGGAATGCCTTCAACACCTTCCAGAACTGCCATACTGAAAGCTTAATTCCAAAATAGAGCTGACAAAAAATACTTGTCAGCATGATGCCACACGACAAAACTCAGCAAAGCATGATGCAACCGTGAGATATCCAGACATAACATATGGTGCAAAGATTGGAATTAGTGAAGACCAATCACCAAACAAACTTAGATTTCAGAAGGCAAAAATAAAATCAAACATTAGTATGTTCAGCCAGATTTTTATTTTTGAAATGTCAAATTATAAGCTTGGTATCATTCAGCTGAATACTCCAGAGTTGTGCAACTATGCAAGCAAACACAATGCCAAATAGTCATTATTTTATATTGTACCCTATTTTTACATATATTAAAATGTTGTGATTCAGTGTCTGAAACGCAGAGCCCTGCTTTGCATGTTTTATTGTTAGAGCAGATCATTAGAAACTTATTGGTGAAATGGACTGATTTCCTGGTAGTATTTCTCATACTGAGCTAGTGTGGCATGCGACCAGAAGAGGAATAAACTTCACACAAGAGCCCTCCCATCCTGGCAGCTGTAAAAGTGTGACATTTCGTCAGTTCTTAAAGATGCAAGCACTGGGAGAGAAAGAGACACAAAGACAAGAATAATGCCTAGAAGCTTGGCCATCAGAACATATTTTAAACTGCATATGCGGAGGGGTGATCAGTGAAGGACGATGGAGGGTAGACAAGAAAATTTCAACAGAGAGCTAAGAGGCCGGGCAGGTGGGCTCCCATCACGGGCAGCACCACCGCGGACGGAAATCCAGCAGGAAGCAGCAAAGTGTTTTAAGAACACTGAAAGATCTCAACTTCCAGGAAAACTCAAGCTCTTCCTTTATGAATCTGATCTGCTTTCTTTTCTTTTACAGTCACTGCCAGTACACAAGAGCAGAGAAAGTCAAACATAAAAAAAAGCTCACTTCTGTAACAAAGTTGCCAAGAATGGATACCAGCGAATATGCTATTTTTTTTGCCCAATCTAGTCACAGCTACCCTTGAGTTTCACTGTGAAAGTTCACATTTAATAAGGTGTGATTAACAAATGCTCAAGGAAGCCAAAAATTGTCTGTAATGAAATGAAGGGGAGATCTGGCAGGAAGGAAAATACAGGAGAAACCACAGATAAAATAACTGAAGTGACAGAGAAATTTGTGGATGCCTAGAAATTCAGACTTAAACTACATTTCTTTGTATGAAAGTTTCCTAAGTTTGCACACATACTGGATTCCTTTCTCTTTTTTTTCTCTTTACAGTGAAGTTTAAAATTCAAGCTCAATATATTGAATTATTGCAGTGTTGCTTTTATGATCTGTCTCCTAAATATGTGTCCTTCAAATTCTACATGTTTGTTGAAAATCAAGATTAAAAAAAAAATACTCTGGACTCAAACCCTATGAGCTGTGCAGGTATATCAGCTTTGAATTTCCAGCTTTGACTCAGATTTGAATTGGATCCAAAGCCAGGAGCAGGCTGTCTTCTGATTTTGAACACAACCTTGTCAGGAAGGTGATAATCTCACAATTTTAGCTCAAAAGATTTTAGCACGATCAAGTGAGTTATTCAGATTAGCTCAAAAATCCCAAAGTAATTTTGATCCAAGCACTCTTTCCTCAGTGAGGTGCATAAAGGCATTTTAACTTGTGTATCATGATGGAGATGGCTACTTCAACCCTGACAGAAGAAAAGCCCTCACAGGCGAGGTGGGAACTTTCCGAATGCTACCAGTAGCCCAGCTGCATGCACCAAATATGCCTGTCTGCATTCCTACCTCTTCTCAACTGTCATCTTGAGCCCACTCAGATCAACATGTTACAGTCCTTTTGCTAGTGCTGCAACTATCTCAATAGTTGCTAATTTTGTTCCTCTTTTGTTCCCCATAGACCTTCTGCTTTTCCTCTGCACCTTTTTTTTATGTCCTTCTCCTCACTGAACTTCCACCCACTCTGTCTCAGTTCCTCCCTCTGACTTACTTTTCCCTATAATCTAGAAGCTCAAACCTTGCATTGTTCCACTTCTCCACAATGCTCCTTCTCCTTCGCTTCAAATTTCCTAATTCTTTTCATGTATACCACACTCTTTTTTCTCACACCAAATTTCTCTCTTCAAGTCGTGGCTGATCTAGTTGCCCAGTGCTTTTGCTTTCCTCAAACAGAAGTCGGTCATCTTGACTGCTTCTCTTTGACTGCTTCTTGGCCAGCCCCTTGCCTCCATGCACCCTTCCCAGGGACTAGGTGACATGCAAGTCTCTCAGTCTTTGCCTGCTTTCGTCTTCCTTTATATGGGAAGTTCCTTAAATGTCGTACCTCCTGTTCCTGCTACTTGGGGCCTCACTCCAGCCAGCACAGGGGCAGCCTTGCAGAGAATCATAGTATTTTATAAATAATAATAATATTTTCACATTATTTTATTACTCAAAAGACTATATTAGACCTATTTAGTCTATTACTTACATCCATACTAAAGACTTCCCAAATGTGCATTTTTGATCTGAATGAACATGACAGCTTGAGCAAAGTTCTTTGTTCAGACACCACACAACATACCTTAGCAGTGCATAGTATGCAGCTGTTACAACAGTAATTGAAATATGTTTTTAAAAGTATCAGGTTTCTGAACATTTGCAGAAGATTTTTTTTCCTGTGTGCAAAACTCAGTATTACATCCATTTAAAAGAAGTGCGTAATCACTACAATGCATTAGTAGGCCGTAAAATAAAACTGAAGTAAAGTATTTTACACTAGGGACAGGGAGAACTCTACAACTGTAGGTAGTCTCTGCTTCTTTGTCTGTCAACTATTTAGATAACACACAATATTATGTATAAGAGTGCTGCCATTCAGTGTCATAACATCAGTGGAGCAGAGGTGGATCAAGAGAAAGCAGTTTTGGAAATCCCACCCTAAAGGTTTTACCCAGTCTCATCTGAGATGACCTCACCATGTTGGTCATGTCTGATGATGCCAGTAGTGAGTTACGCAAGTCAACTCGAATGAGCGCCCATGAAACTGCTTTGTGTACCGCTATGTGTCGTCAGGTGGATGCCTGATGTACGTCACATTTTACAGTGAAACTAGATGATAAATCTCTCTGAAACATTTAAAGGAAATATTTGGACTTCTCTGTATTCCACCATCTGCAAAAACAGGCTCCCACAGGGACTTGTGCTCGTTTTACAGAGGGGAAATTATAACTAGTCTGTTTTCAAAGTCTCTAAAATTGCACTCTAACAGCACGCATGTCTCAATCTTCCTGGACTAAAAGTGTTTGACTGAAAAAAAACTATACATTTCTCATTTTCAGTGGTATGAAACTTGTATATCTAGCCCTGCAAGTCATAAGAGATCAGATCATAAGCTGTCACTGGTCCCAGACTAAATATCACCCATCCTTTGCTTGAGGCAAATGGGTCTTTTTTTCTGTGGGAGGGGGCCAAAGAGAAATCCCACTCTTTGGAAGAAAGAAGGAAACATTTTTGTGACAGTTTGTTTTTGTTTTTTAAAGGCAGTTCTTTGAAGCTGCTTGGGGACTTGGATGTTAGATATTGTCCCAATGGAGATGGATTAGTGGCCAGAGCACAGCAAAGCGGTCAAAGGTGCAAGATAAATGCAATTTATATATAATTGCTCAAGCTGCACCTGTTCTGTTTTGAATAGAAGACCTTGTCTCCAGAACAAATTTCACAAGTGCTGAATATATCCCTTTTTCTTTATTTGAGTGTAAAATGGTGAATACTAAACTTGTATCAGAGTAAAGCAAGAAAAAATAGCATGTAAATTTTTTATGAATCAAGCTCTAAATAAAGAAAACTCCTGAGCTGGGAATTCAAAATACTAGCCAGAGAAAGCTGATTTGCTACCAGGCTCAAGAACAATATTTAGTTTACAGAATCAATCTGGAAATAAAACCAGCGCTTGCATCAGCATGAAAGCTACAAAAATAAAAAAGAGGTCTTAATAAAATATACAGTGGAAAAGGAAAAGATGAAAGCACTAGTACAGCTATGAGGCCCTCAACAGCCCACACAAGTAATAAAATAGAATGTGATGTAATATAGAACAACAATGAAAGGATCCAAAATTTCTAGGTAGGATTCTGAAAGAATGTTCCCAGGTTTTGTTGTAGAGCAGGCACACTGCAAGTTTTCTCCTGAAGCTATAATAAAGCATTTGCTGGGTGCAGCAGACATGGGTGTGGGGAAGGCAGAGCAGACGCTAACCTTCACCTTACTCCTGAATCAGCCCAGCACAACATTCATGGCACAGAGCTGGTAATGATCCAGCACTCAGGACTCTCTATTTCTAGGTGCTCCATTCTGCTGGCTCTCCTGCTAATTTGCCCACTACAGTTTTCCCGGCTTATCTGCAACGCAAACATTTTTTGATCACCAAATGACACCAATGCTTTGCCATAAAGACAATCATCCTCTTCCATTTTCAGCAATGAAAGTGTCTTGAACTCTATGCAAAGTAGTTCATAGAAATCTGAGATCAGACACAAATGGAAATGAAGCAGTATCTGCTCAACTAATTTCAACATGTGACCAAAGCCAGGGTGGGTTCGTAAATCTCTACAGGAAAATAATTTGAGCACTGATTTCCTACACTACCTAGAATGCGCTAAACCCTAATTACAGTACTGCACCATCTGATTTATAGACACAGAATCTTATGAAGCTCAAACTCTAAAATGGACACAAAGCTCCTGCTAAAATTAAATGACATCCTGAAATGAAGTTGGCAGAAATCAGTCCCGTAACAACTACTGGACTCTATACCAAATTACAAATCAACCACAGAACGAATGCAATGCACTCATTGAAGTAATGCGGTAAGTTTTCCTTGTCCATGTGAAGTGAGAACCTATAGAAGAATCATGCTAATTCTGCATAAGTTAAAAATTCTGGATTGTAGAATTTGAGCCCCATTTTCCACTGTGCTCAAGCTGTAGCAGGCACAGCGTACAGAGGTAATCACAGAGAGGTCTTCGATCTGCAGCCACATGGTCCTATCAAAAGTTAATGGCCTGACACAGAACACCAGCCACTCCCACTCTTCTTCTTGCCCTGGCAGGGAAGCTCAATTCCACCACAGTATCTGCAACATTCCTATTTAAGTTTATTTTTATTATTTTTACTTATAATTCCAAGTTTTTTGTTTTCTCCAAAGACTTTTGGGGGATCAGTGTTTAGGACCTGCAAAACAAGAATGTGGCCTTCTCTATCTGACTTTTTAACTCTCATCCTGGCATTGGTTGTAGTCATGTATGTGGACCATGAAAAGTGGTGACAAAGAAAAATCTAATTGATTGGTCAAAGATCAGACAAAAAGGCATTTTTAACATAGGAAAAATGACATTGATATGAAGACAGCACCCACTATTCGTGCTTCTCCAGGACAGATAGCAAGTGTTCCAATCCCTCCTAAGATATGTTTTTAACAAAGTAACAACGGATAATGATCAGCCGGTCAGAAAACAGGATCTCACTTGATAACAAAGTTTTTTGACTTTTTAAGTTCAAAATGTTGATTGAAAATTTGGGCCTGCTCTAATAATGACCCGAAATCCAGAAAATAATACTATTTTCAATTCAGTTCCTTGCACTGAACACAGACGGCAATTTTGCATATATATTATCAATGCAATTACAAGCTTTTTCCAAAACTATCACATTAATTTGAACTTCACTTAAGATTCATGCTACATCATTAGCAAAAGTCCTAATACATCTACCTCCCGAAGTTCAGAGAATGAGTTATCAAGGCTAGCCAAACAAAGTCTTCAGAGCACCCGAACACCTCTATCAACAATATGATGGGTGGAGGTTCCATAAAAGCAAATGCATTCTTAATAATACTTCATACTTTACATAGCAAGGTCCACCTAAGGATTCCAGTGTGCATGAATTACGATTTACGACATCCCAGAGAGGTAGGCTTGTATCATTTCTCCCTATTTCAAAGATAGGCAAAGGTGAGAGAAAGATGAAGCAATTTGCTCAGATTCACAGAGGAAGTCTGTGGCAAGGCAGAAAAGAACACAGATCTCTTAGCTTCAGCGCCTGTGCTTTTGCCACAAGACCATCCTTCCTGTCTCTAAATGCCACTAGAGCTTTATGATGTACTGCAGTTCTACTGTATTAAATATGACACCATATATGTGTTCTGGATCATAAGGCTGAATCTCATAAAATTGACAGACATGCAGTTGAAAAGCCAAAAGGGAAAGAGTAAAGAAGAGAGAGAAAAGTTAATATGTCATAGCTGTGCGATATTTTTCCAGGCAGTAGGTTCCCATTCTACTTAAAGACCAGAACATATTTTTGCTTTTACAAATGCAGTTTATTTTGCAAATCAAGGTGATTGCACACATTTCAGCTTGTCAAATTTTCAGCCTTTCAACCATATGTCTGTCGACCTTATGGACTACCAACTTTATGGGATTCAACCATATGTCCAGATCCCGATATATATGAAGGCCAGTTCTAACATAAGAGCTTTACGGTAGTAGTGTAGTAAGCCATAATGTTTGCAGATGGCTGTAATAAAATCATTCAGGAGAGGAAAGGTGCAGGGACGTAAAGCCTTCAAAGCTTCTTCTACTGAATAAACAATTTGATCTGAATAATGTAGTGGGAAGCACATTCCACCAATGAACTAGCTGATCTAGTCCAAAATGTTGCTTTTAATTTTCTTGCCTAATCCCACGTGTATTTTAACTTCCTTTTTTATTTTCCTGTGTGGGATTAGCTTTAAATTTTGGAAGAAAAGTATAAGAAGGAAAAATAACAAAGTAGAAAATTTTTTAAAGACACAGTCCACTTCTGAATTGTAAATTTTTCATATGTGAAATGCCAAATGGCTATGTGCAGCCTGGAAGATGTATTAATAGAGAGGTATAAGTTTTTTACCATCACATGGAGAGACTGAAGAATGATGTGACTTGCTTCATTTCCTGAAGTGGGACTCAGCTTTCAAAGTTAAGGAAAGTTTCCTCCTGAGTAAGCTTTTTCTAACTCTGGGAAGTTGGAGTTTGGTTTATGTCCTGCTGCAAGGTAATTCCCATGATAATTCACATTCTCTTTGTCTAACTTGATATCTCTGTTATTCGGGGAGCTCTAGTCCTGTTTTCCCCTAACTGAAACATGCAGAGCTGATGTGTCTCCTTTGGTGAGCTTTCCACCTCCAGGCACACTGCTGTCCTGGCTGCCTGCAGGGAAGGGAGCACTGTCTGCAGTGAGAGCCGTGGCCAGCATAGGTGGCATGGTGGGCCTTTTTCAACCCCAAATTTATTTTAAATTGATAATTTGTGGTAAACTATGGCCAGCTTTTTTAACTAGAACAAATCAGTTCCTACTGGGGAAAGAAGGAAAACTTCCCTGAGCATTAACAGAAAAATGAAAAAGCAAAAGGCAACCTGCCTCAGCTGTTGGCATGCGAAATCACTGCAAGAGCCACTCTGTGATCTGTTTACTTTCAGATAGCTCAGTGAGAGTGAGTTCTTACACTGCTAACGTCAGGGAAGTTTTTCTATTGGATTAAATGGTGCAGGGTCAGATAGTGTCTAAGGAACAAGAAATACACTGTCACTCTTCCCTCTCATGCCAGACTTTGTGTTGACCAAGTTTTACTTCTTGGTAAATGAATACAGTATTAGTGCCTGCCTTATTTGAAACGTGTTAGCATAAGGACTCATCCTAAGAGATGCTGAATGCCATGACTCCCACTGCATTCAGCATGAGATGAGATCACTCAGTACCTGGCAAGATTCACCTCAAAGCTTGTGGAGGTTTTCTTTTCATTTTATGTAAGCCAAAAAAGACATCAAGACAGAAATAAACAATACAACAGTCCCCCACTAAAAAACAGGAAAAAAAAGAGTTGAACTGAGCTAAGCAAAACACATTATTTCTTCCCTGTTGAAAGTCTCAGCATATGCCAAATTGTATGTCACACACATGTACACTCGTTAAATATTGTGAAATATAGCATGCAATGAAAGCCTTAACTCCATGTATGAGGCATTCATACCTGTGTGCTCATATTTGTGTCGCAGAAGGGAACTGCTTTTCTGGAATGTCTTGTCACATAAGTCACACGCATACATGCCACTTTCTGTCTTCTTGATCTTCTTTCGGGACAGACAGGAGTCAGAGTCTGTCATGTCATCGAGGCCTGACATGTAGTCTGGTGTGCCATCAAGCAATTCTCCCTGCGAGGTAACCACACCGAGCACGTAAAACACTGTGCCTCCTGCAGCCTCTGCCTTTTCGCACACACCCCTTTTTGGAGGGAACTATTTAATAAAAGTCAAACCAGTATCTAGCGCGGCTCTCCGCTGGATAAAATCATTATCATTACACATACGACTATGACTGCTATCTTTTAGCTTGGGAGCCTATTTGTGGCAATAATAACTACAGCTGATGGGAACTGTGGAACTGATAAGGACCCTTGTCCTCCTCGGTCTTTAACCTGCTTAAAAAACTTCCTCTCTGAACACTGTAATAATAATGATCTACATAAACAGACAGTATGTACCATATAGCTACTAAATATTTTTGAGAAGCAGAAAATGCAAAGGGGAGACCTTCTTCATGGACCATAAAAGGTACTGTAATATTTTAAAGGAATAAGTGTAAGCAACAGCTAAGAGATCATTCCTTTCAAAACACTGAACCTTAGATATATTCTGTATCTGTAGAAAGGTTTTAATTGAATTTTATATTTAGGTACAAATGTTATTATTATGCAATCCATTTAAATGTATGTCTCCCGACTAAAGGCCTCAAGCTATATTTTTATATTTAATTTTGTAATTTGAAATAGGGAATATTAATAACACTTTTTATCAATGTTCTATCTATGTTAAAACAGCCTTCAGCATTAAGCAATAATGAATGTGGATCAGTAAATTATTAAATTTCTTGATATTTATTTTGTCTTGATCCAAAGAGAGTGCAAACTTGCATGATAACATACATTTCCATTTGCTATCACACAGTTAGGTTTTCTTAGACTAGGTTTGCACTAATTAATATTAGAGAAGATTAAATAGGCTTAAATACATTTACAAAGAGGGCAGATGTACTGTAAATTGGAATAGTCGAACAGCTGTTATGGAGGTGCAGTGCTATTTATGCTCCTATTGTGCAGAGGGATTACAGCCTGGAGTGTAAAACCATACCTGATTTTCACATTTGAAACTATAAAACATTTACTAGTCAGTAAAATTACTAATAGACTGTAATAGGACATAGGGGAACATGCACAAATGTAAGAAAAATTATTAATCTATAATCAGTTAATCTCATTTAACTAAACTCTGTATATTATATCTGAATACACCCAGCAGAAAACTATAAAAATATGTGACTTCTCTAGACCACCTCTTTGCTACAGGCATGTCAGTGGTGAAATCCTTTACTGTTTATAGATTGACTCTGAGACTAGTTGTACCCGGGCAAGAAGAGGTGTTGACCCAGATTATGTGCCCATAGAAAGACTTTGTGTGTAATTAAGGGCCCTAGCTGCTACCTCTCCAAATAATTTCAGTTAATCTCTGAATTTCTTAGCAGCTTTTCCAGACAACTGGCAGGGATTGAAGGACTGGTATTCTGAGACCAGCAGCAGGTGGGCTGAAGGATGGCCTGATGTGAAGCAATGCATCAATGTTTCTCAGGTGCATGGAAACTCATGAGAAGGGACAAAGCCCTTCCTGCGTGCAGTGGGTGAGCAGCCCCCCAAAACCATGGAGAAGGAAGCTCTGAGGACCTTTTAACAGGCTAGAATTATTATGAGGCCCTTGCTTAGAAGGCTATGGTGTTTCACCCAAATGCGTGGGTGAGTCCCAAGAGCTTTCCCCCACTTCCTTTTTCCCCAGAGGTGAAATGTAGCTGTGCTCACCATGAGGGGAACCCTGCAGGGAACTGTTTCCCTCCAAAGTTTTCATTTTTTTCCTGCAGGATGGGATTCTCAAGGACATTATTATTTAGATACAGTTCTAATAAAGAACAACTCACCTCTTAACAGAATAAAATAATAAGCATTATGTTTGTTCAAAGGTGTTGATACTGTTTCTGAACCTGATTAAAAGTACTCCTAAGCTAATTTCAATTTGTTTTCCTACTCCACTACATTTTTGCAAGTTCAGACTGAAATAAACTCTGCTAATTCTGTCAAAATGTTTAAGGTAACTTTTCTTTTTCCCACAAGAGGACACATCACAACATACTAAATGCTAGCTTTTCAAAATAAATTGGTTGCAATGACAATTTACCTGAAATCCTTGTTTCCGCTGGTACTTTCTCCTTTGCTGCATATCAGCAAAAGTAGCTGCTCCAGTTGGGTAAGTATAGGCCATATGTGGTAGGAAGCTCATCTGATCTAGTCCTGGGTATGGTCGCAGCCCAGGAATACTGGTCTGGACTGGTGGCATAAAAGTGGCCGGGGGAAATGCGCTTTGTGGTGGAAGTGTTGTGTATAAAGGTTTGGCACTAAATGGGTTCATACCAAATACTGGGTTAGTGCTTTTATCCAGATTATTTGAATTAGAAAATTCCTTCTTGATAAAAGTCAAGTTCAGTGGCTCATCTGAGTTTTCAGATGATGAAGAAACACTGTTGTGTTCTAAATTTACACTATTAGCTTTCGTTTTGTTCTTTGTGGCTATAATACTTTTGGGTTCCTTCATTTGTTTTGGTAAAGACAAGTCCAAAGGCTCAGCCTGAAGCTCCTCAGAAGAGAAACTGTTTGGAGTGTAAGAACTACTATGGGAGTTTTTAGAAGATGTGGAAGAAAGATTTAAAGGAGAAGGAGTATTGCTCCTAGAGTGGTCCAATTTATCAACTGGTTTAATATTGGTAAAATGAGGAGGTTTTGTTAGCCTGAGAGGAGTATCACAATTAGTAACACTGTTATGGAGTTCAGCTATAGATGGTGAAGTTATAGAGTCCACAGGCTTTATTGGAGATCTGGCTGACAAAGAGTCTTTAGTGGGAGTGTTGTTGGTGGCAGCCAGCGCCACCTTGGCACTGGTCCTTTCCAGTGATGGTGACCTGGAACTTGAATACTGGTAGACTTTTCTTTGTTCAAACCATTCCTTCACAAATTCCTGAGGAAGGCCAACAGCAATGGAAATTTTCAGTAGTTCATCAGAGTTGGGTTCCATATTCATAGCATAATATGCTTTAAGTACAGACATGTGGTCCTTGTATGGGTTGATGGGGCTAGTCATTCCTTTCTCAGAAAGTACTGATGACAGCAAGAGGGTTTGCTTATCAACAAACACTCCAGGTTTGTTGGGAACCATGTTCTCGTGAGGTTGAAGGACTGCCTTGATTTCTTCGTTCATTTTACACAGGTAACGCTCATGCTGATGCAACGGAATGGGACCAGGAAAGCTTTCTTTACAGAACTGGCATGAAAATGGAGTGGATACATTATGGTTCTCTATCATCTTATCTTCAGTTACCAGGTCTATTAGGGTTCGCAGCTTCTCTTTCTTAATGTTATTGAGCTGCCTCCTTGAGTCTGTGGTTAAGCTCTGGAGGCAAGCTTTGGCTTCATTGACTTTCTCTAATGTATAGTCAATAATACTTTTAGTGGCACCATTATGACTTACTACTGGAAGACCCACAGGGGGAATATTGGGGGAGGTAACTCCTTGTTCCTCTGCTTGAGAGCATGAATCCTTCATATGATAAACCTTCAACTTGGAGATCTCTTCAGCCTTGCAGTCCATTTTCTGCCTGGAAACCGTGTTGTCCACAATCTGTAGGACCTTCTGCACCTCACTTAAATTACTGCCTACTGCAGGAAACCCAAGTAGTGGTGCTTCCATCCCTACACCTAAGTGCTGCATTGGACTTTGAGCAGAAGTGTGAACTCCTAAGGGGCTGGTTGCTCCAAGTCCACCATTCATAAAAGGACTAGTTGCACTAAACCCATGTGAGGCCATAAGAACCTTATATTCATTGAAATCTAGTGGTTCTGTTTTAATTTTCAGTAGGCCTGTTTGTTCAGACATACTAAGTGGTTTGCCATTCTCCAGCTTGTTTCTCAGCTGTGTAATGGCTGAATTAGTAGGAGAGGAAGATACAGAATTAGGAGAAGAACCCGTCTTGATATTGTTTCTCATTCTGCCATTTACAGAGATTAAACCAATACACTTCTTGCTGCTGATGTGCGAACTGTAGGAGCCAGAATGGGAGAAACGTTTCTTGCAGTTTGGACACTCATACGGTTTTTCACCTAAAATGATAATTAAAACCAAATGTTAATTATCATTGTTGATACGATGCAAGTGATTGCATTTGATTATCAGACTGATTATCTGTGAATCCTCTGTTTAAGAGTAAGGAAAGTATCCGTTCTGTGAATATGGCCACATATCACCACTGTTTTGTCCTCCTCTTTCTACAGGTGAGTCTGAGTTCTGGGTCAAATGGGAGAGATCCCATCTACTAGCTCCATCAGTGCGTGTGCCAGCAAAACAATCCTTAGGTATGTGTGTCACTGTTAAAGTGCTATTAATGTCATTAACTGTGTTAATAAAGGAGAGACTGTGATTTTTTATGGCTTTACAGATTTAAAAATTAGTGCCACAAGTATAGGTCAGTCCATTACTGTCGGCACTTGGGAAAGTAAATGAAGAGTTTTTAACAATGACTGTTGCCAGACAGGCCACATGTCTTCATTTCAGCAGTCCTGAGGTCAGCTGGACCCACCATCTGCAGCCCGACAACTGAGCGCCAAGGAGTGAGACTGGCTCTAAACTGACTACTGCTGTCAAAGGTGAGTACCCTGTGGCTAAAGTAGCCAGGTCAAATCCAGACTGTCCAAATTTGATTTTTTTTTTTTTTTTTTTACAAAAAGGAATTGAGGTATATTGAAAACTAACATGCTATGGGAAACTGAGTCCTCCCACTATAATCATGTCTGCACAGGGGGAGATTTGTGCCTGGAGAGCGCCTCGTGGAATTTCGTGTGCATATCAAGGTTTGCTGTTACGGATCTGTTGCATCAAGCAGCAGAACAAAAATGCACCGTTCGTTCAATATAAGACATTTTTCACTTACTCATTATCTGAGAATATGAGCTGTGTTTCATTTATGGGGACTTTTTGTTATGAAAAATATAATGCACTCTTCAGGATCTGACTGAACAAAAATGAGTGAACGGTTCTGAACTCAAACTGCCTCACAAACAACCTATATTATTTGTAAGAAGCTTTACTATTTCAAAATCTTACAGCAAGAGCATGGTATTAACAGCATGATAAATGAGAATGACTCAGATATCATTTACGAAATACCTTAGTATCTCCAAGAAGCTAGAAGCAGAACTGTGTAAATTTTAAGCAGTCTTTAAAACTCAGCTAATTAAACAAAATGCAAATGAGAACACCAGCACCTCCGCTACTCACCACTGTGAATTCGCAGGTGTTCCTTCAGATGGTGTTTATATTTGAAGGCCTTGCCACACTCAGTGCATTTGAACTTGCGATTGCCTGCTCCTTGGGTCAGCATTTGGTGCTGGGAGAAAAAAAGATACCAACATGAATTTTATGCAAGAGAAACCAAGAATCTCTAGTTTAAAAACAAAAACAAATTAATGTGGCTCTGAATTTATCAAGCAGACCAAAAGGTCTGCGTGTACATTTATTTGTCTCATCAGTGTTGCAATAAAAATCAAAATGTTGGCAGTAAACCGAAACAAATGTGAAAGTACTTTCACATGAGCATTCGATATTTGCTTTAGAATTATTTCCTAAGTCTTTCATCAGAAATGTGTTGCTTTAAGGTATCTTACAATGAGAGAAACTGTTTTATAAGAAGATTTATAGTCCTTAGTATTCCTAGTAGATTCTGAACATGTGGAACTCCACTTGCTTAAAAATTCTGTTTACTGTGTGAGTAGAAAATACAGAAACACTTTTGTTAGTGGCATTTCATATAAGGTTTAATTCATTATCAGACAAAAGAGGCGATGTCTTCGGCATGAGCTGCTGCTGATTTTTCTTTTTTTAAAACAGACCAGCAAGAAAGACTTCAGGTACCTTTCCTATTGTGTTTTCCCCCAATGCTGTTCTAAGCAATATGGGCAAAACCAGAGGGAAGTTGCCTGAAAGGACAAGTTAAAAGCAGCATAAAGATATAATCAAACACAGCTGACCTTTTTGAGCAAGTACAAAAAGCCTCGTGACTGTGAATTGTAGGGGAGGGTAGGAAAAAAAATATCATCATCCTCATCATAATAATACAGCCATCCTGGACGCTCAAGGTAGGAGGTCAGCGTGTTTCAGGCGGCCCCGACACAAAAGCCGACTGCACACAAAAAGGCAGCGCAGAGCCGGTATGACAACTGCGAGGGTGTGCTGAGTCTTCCCACATTCCTGGTGAGACAGATGGCGTTGCACGGGACACAGGGAGGGCTGTTCAAACAGCAGCAACCTTCAAAGATCAAGCAGAGCCCGGCCCGCCGAGCGCCATTGAGGGACCCGCGCTCATATGTTGCTGAGTTGCATAAACAAACAGCAACAGCTGTTTTGTCTCCCCCCATCGCCCTCTGAGGACTACTATAAACTTTAGTTGTGCCACTGTTAATATGATACAATCATTTTAATTTACTAATTGTAAATGCCACGAGCAAATGAGGGGACTTTTCAACACCAAAGCTACCATTCATAATGCGCCAACACGAGCACGCTCTCGCATGTGGAATTTCAGGCGGTTATGTTGGGTAAATATCGGGAGGTTTTCCCCGGTGTTTTTAATAATACGGAGCAAAAGGAAGGGAGAAAAAAAAAAAGCCTTAGTGTGGATCAGGTTAAAAAATTGCATATGTGGAAATGTGTTTGTCTACCAGAAAAGCCTGAGAAGCAGAGAATATGAGAAACTGCTCCAGAATCATTTATATTGATTTAAGATCAAGGAAAAGATACGGTTCTCTTAAAAATGCTAATTGCAAAATTGCGTGATTAGAAGATGTGTGTTTGCCTAACTGAATTTACCTTATGCTGAGGAAAAACCTACCAAGAGAAATACAGCTGATCATGATTTTCAGTTATTTAAGAAAAATAAATATGGCATAAAGCCTTTATAATTTGACACAATGCACATATCTATTTATTTAAGTTTTAAACACACTATTTGAGTTTCCTTTACAACCCTCCATAACACTGGTTTTCAGAAGTAATTCTCTAGCGAGGATAGAAATAGTTTTTCTTATAGTATATAAAGAGTTTTGTGATAAAGCTCTTTTGACAATCTGGTTTATGAGTATTAAGAAAGCTCAGTCACCTGTTTGAGATAGGCAGCATTTCTTTAAATGCAACGGTGGTACTGCATTACATGCATCACACCAAGAAAAATTGCTTTGATTTATTAGATACATGCTGCTGGGCTATAAAAATTATAGCAATGCCACAATTATAATGCATGCATATGTTAGTGGTATAATCACATACAATAGCCTATATGTACTGTAGTAAGAGTTATTGTAAAAAAGTGTAATTATATTTAACAAACGATCATACCAAACATGCATAATTTTATGTGATTGAAAAGGTTATTCAAAAAGTAATGAAAAAATATTAGTAGATCTTTTAGTATGTCTTTGAGATCCTATTTGCAAAACTGCTAAGTAAAACTAGGTGAAAAATGGAATTAAAATTGCTGAGATGTTTAATAATGTATAATTAAAATGCTACAGTTTCATTCACTTTTTGAGGAACATAAAAACGAAACTAAAGTCAAGTTAAAGTGCAAATAAAATTTCTAAATTAGAAATTAACACACTCATTCGATCGTGAACATAAGACTATTAAATCATATTAGAAGAGACCATCAAAAAATCATTTAGACCTCAATTAAAGCTATTACCATTAAAAGATCTGCATCTTCAAAATGCCATGAAAAATTAATAATGATTGCCAATCAAAGCAATATCGTTTCTCTAAGGGGTTATTATAGAAAGAAATCACTTAAAACCAGCCCCCCACCTGATCTGTCCCTGGCTTGTGTGTCACCATATGCCGCTCGAGCTGGGTGCGGTAGGCAAACGTGTAGCTACAGAGAGGGCACGAGAAGTTCTCCTCATTCTTCTCGTGGCGGTACTTGATGTGCTCCTTGAGGGACGTCAGGCGCTTGTAGCCCCGGTCGCAGTAGGGGCAGGTCAGCAGTTGGGCGAAGGCATCTGGAGTTCCAGGTGGCAGGTCTGCAGCCCCGAGACGGGGGAGAGAGAGGCAGGCCAAAAGGTCAGGAAATCAATGGCAGCTAATGGGCCTCTTGCCCGGGATGGTATGACAGGAATCGCTGCAATCTGCCGCGCGCGTCGAACCGGCCACAGAACGCACCAGACCCTGTACACACCCACTGCAGACTTGCGCGAAGTGCTTCATACTGCGCTAGGAAATTAATTACAGACCTCACTCCTTCCGAGGACTTTGGCAGCTCCAAAACTAAGAAATACTTTTCTCAATCAATTGATGACTTGCATTCCAGCTTTAGCTCCTTGTATTACTTACGCCACTGACCGAATCATTCTTATGGACACTTTTTCAATTATTTATCAAGGAATCAGAGAGTGATTGGTCAGCAAGCCTATATTTTTGGCATTAAAACTCAATACTTCCAAAGCTTAGAACTATAGTGGCAGCATTTCTCCCATTTAAAGTAAGCTTTAAATTAAGCTCTTTAGTTCATCCACAAAATAATACAAATTTGCTGACTAAAAATCACAATACACTAAAATTACAGTCCCAGTCTTTGCTCATGAAATTCCATGCTGCTGCAGCTGTTCTTCAATTTTTAAGGTAAACACCCAGGCATGTAGTGCATTTATAATTGCAACAGCTGCAAGAGGTCAGGATACTGGCTAAAAATGAATTACAGCCTCACCATTTTCTTCTTGCCCATTGGCCTCTGGAGTGCCAAGGCGAGACAGTTCCTCAGGGGCTTCTGGGTAAATAATGGCTGTGTCACTGCGCTGTAGGTACTCTGCTATGCTGACTGCGTGCCCATCTCCTTCCTCCAGTTTCCTTTTGGCAAAATATTCCTCAAAGTCCGACGTGCAATTTGCATTCTTAACTAAAATGAGAGAAGGGGAAAAGAATGGGTTTTGAGTGCATCCTCCCCAAGAGCTCAGGTCACCTAATGTCGCTGCTTGAGAGAAGAGCTGACATTTGTTCTGGAGATACAAGTCTGCAGCTAGATCCTTGCTCGCACTAGTTTTACTCCAGCTCTCAATGCAATTAAAGCAGGCTTTCCACTGACTGGTATTGAAGTGAGGCTGGGCAGTTAAATTTACAGGAATATGGACTTTATGGGGCAGCAGAGGAAGTTCATGAGGGCTTGGTAATGCAGGTGATGCTGCACCTATGGAATGTGAACCTCCAGGGAGCTCCTCAGGGAGCCAGTGACTTTTGGGATGGACATGGCAGCCTATCTGCTTAGCACTCTTACAGGACTAAGCTCGGCTGCCCCAAACCCTACACATCTGAGCTTTGCCTCTGAGACATCTATTGCGCCTCACAGACAGTATCTGCAGGTATTAAGAATACAGCCACCTCTGAAAGATGTCCTGTCTCCTGTTCTTTTGTGGTGGTGCCAGAACAAAATATTGCTCGTTAAAATTTGTAATATCTTCCTTTTATTTTTTTCTCCCTGGAAAATTCATCTATGGGTAATTTAAAATGGGAAAATAGATTGTTTTAAAAAAATATCTTGCTTCATAGATTTTTACAAATAGAACCACATGTTTTAGACCATAACTTGGGTACAGAGCCTAAAACCACTTTTACAGTTTGTACGAGAGTTTTCCTCCTTTTCCTTAAATGTAAACCTGACTTTTTATTGTCCATGCAATGTCCATGAAACATAATATATTCTCAACCACAAAACATCCTGTTACTAAAAATATGCTTTTCTCCTCCATGTAGGAACGCTGCATACAGGAAAGATCTTTAAAAGGCTGGGATGCTATAGACAAATATTAATACATCTATATCAGAAAAGAAAGGAACAGATCATTTTCTTTCTCTGTGTGTGTGTTTTTTTTTTTTTTTTTTTTTTTTTTTTTTTAAGCAGACTTGTAAGACACAGTTGGTGGCAGGGAATTTAAGATACTTGTTTTTTATCTGTCCATAAATGAAAAGAGTGGCTTATGATTGATTACATTTTTAATGTATTTCTCCTTAGGTGAAATAAGAAAATGAGGCAAAGCTATAAACTCTTCTACAGTTCATGTAAAAGTAAAACATTAAATGGTGTGATTCTGCTCTCACTTACACCAGGGAGTTATATGGAGTAACTTCGGCGAAATCAAAGGAGTTATGGCAATAGGAAAGAAGATCAGGCCCTAGTGGATTTCACCAGTTTCTAACCACTGGAAATGAGAGAATAACCAGTTCCTTGGTGCTTAGAACTGGCTAAAAGCATTGCTTCCATTTCCTACAAAAAGGAAAGGTGGTATTTGCAATCAAAATGAGGTGTGGTTGCCGAGGGTGGCAGAACTGGAAGTCTGAAAGGGCCTGATCTGAACGGTTGATCTGGCTGGCATTGATAAAAGCAGATATTCAGCTATGCAAACCTCATCCCTTTAACCGATAAAATCAAATCCTCCGCCTGACACAAATATGCCCTATCTTTCGTACAAAAAAGAGCGACTTCTCAAACGTTTGACAGCATTTTAGTGACAGTGACCAAATGGCACAGCTCGTGAGACCCCGCTTTGAGACGGAAACTTCTATCCCTATTGCAGCGGTTTTGCAGGGAATCAGTAAACCAAAACATTTTTCCTTCCTTGGCCTTTCAGTAGCTCTTGTTATCGTTTGTTATCAGCACGAGAAATAGCACCTCACCTTCCCCCTGCCCCTAAATGACCGCTGGGGAGGGGAGCGCAGTCAGGGGCCCCAGCACCTTACCTCCATTTTGTCGCTGTGAGGGAAGCGCAACAAAATGGTGGCTGCCTGAGCGACCCTGCACACAGGAGCGCCGCACTATGGCTTTGACCCTGTTTTATCAGGGCAGTGTCAACATCACGCTTTTAGTCGGAAACCCCACTTTTTACTCTTGCTATGACAAGCCATCAGGTGAGGACTGAGTTAATATGAGAAGCTCCAGTCCCAAACGAGGACCCCAGTGAGGTCCTTCACACCTCAGAGTCCGCTTGGGAGCTGCTCCAGTATGTTGCAAGGGACTGTTGTGATACTGCTGCCTTTGGGGGTCTCAGTTCTGTGGGTTATTTAGCTTCTGCATCTCTGCATGCAATCCAGGAGCTAAAGCAAATGCTTATGGCTACATTATAAACCCCTAAAAACAAGGGGATTTCGTGGGGAAGCTGTCAGATCCTTAAGAGAAGCAACACAACCGGTGCTGTAACGTTACAGATTAACATAACTAGCAAAAGGTGACCACGTGTATCTGGCTTCTCACCAGCTATATTACTGAAAATGCATCTCTGGAAGCTCACCCAGTGTTACTAAAAAGGCTCATCTGATAATCATTAGGTTTCTCACTCGATTTCTAGGGGAAAGGCCTGCTCCCCCCTGTGCCCTAATTTGTTTTCCATGCATAAAGTCATGTTCCTGGAGTCCTTGTAGGCCAACACCGCACACACGCACGTTCCCTTCCAGGAGTCGAGCGCTGTAGTGGGATCTACAGCAGGTGACCTCACCAAACAAGTCTTTCTTTAAGTAATTATTGGAGCCTGGAGAGTAGAAATATTTTCAGCCCCAAAGGCTGATGCGGTTGTGCCACATAAAAATAAAACGCACGGAGGGAAACTATCTTTGGAGGTATTTGGGACCTTTTAAAGATAACGTGAGGGAGAGGTTCAAGGAGCTTGGGAGACCATGTATTTTGTGTGGGAACTCTTACTGCGAGATGGTGATAGCTGCCTTTAATCGCAAACAAAGCTAATAAAACCACAGCCTTCATTAGCCAGGAAGTGAGAGGCCCCCATTGGTACACACAGATTACAGTCTGAAAACGGCCTATCCTTCGAACCTGCCAAGTTTTACTTCTGTTTTCCTCTCCCCTGAAGGTTTTTTTTTCCCTTCTTTAAATTATATCAAGAAATGCCTCTTCAGAGCTTGTCAGATGTTAGCAATCTAAACCAGGAAAGTTTGTTTGTTTGTTTGCAGGGAATTTGTTAATCTCCTTTCTGCAAACATCCCCGTTGTAATAACAGAACCAGGTAAAATAAAATAAACCATGGGAATTTATCTGTTCGCATTTTAAAAACAGTTTCTACAAAACATCATTTTGCCAAGTAACCATTTCAGAGATCCCCAGAAATATTTACAAATTAATTTAGCAGGATTAAAGACCGAAATATAATTTTCACTCTAATGGTCACTTTTGCTTTTTCTCTATAAAGCCTCCATGGCTCATTATAAAAATGCAGTTGATTAATGTATGGATAACAAGATATATATATTTTTAAGCACCACTAGGAAGTGGCCACTCTGACAATAGCAGAATAATTTAATAACGGGGACTTTTCTTTTAGTTTTCTTTCTCTGCTAATGACATGCTGCAATGGATTTGATACTAAAAATACGCCACGATTGTTGCGTGCACCCACAGCAACTTTGTGGTTAGTTGTATGTGAATGACCTGAGTTTGAAATTGTATTCTCCACTTCAGAGCGCACCCTCGGTTGTTGAGATACCACGCTGAGCAGTCAGTGAAGGGGAACAAGTTCTCCTAAACAAGAGAGACCTTGCTGGCCCACCCAGATGTAGCCACATGAGTCTGTAAAAAGCCCCAGATGGTCCTTCTTGATGCCAGGAGGTCACTGCAACACGGCCTTCGCTGAAGACAGAGTTGCTGATCTGCTCCTGCTTCCACTGGGCCAAGTCTTGGTCTCCCCTCAGCTATTTTGTTAAATATCCTTATTAAATACCCTCCACTGCTCTAACCACACTGAGAACTAATGACTACCTGCAGGGAAAAACTGAGGCAAGACACTGAGGTGAACTAAATCAGCAGACAGGGCCAAAGCCTTGTTGCAATGGGAGGTCTGAAGGAGAACACTTTGAACTTCTCCCAAAATCATGAGGAAGGACTCAAACACCTCCTAGACTGACCTCACCTCTTTTCTCCTCAAATAATGGTCAAGGCACTTGAACGGGCTAATCTGGGGGATTTTTTCATGGTTGCTTACTCTGCTGTAACCGTGCTCTGTGTGAAGGACTTCGCAGCTCCTGTCACCTGGCATCTTTCACTCACAGTGAAGAGATTAGCAAAGACATTTCATTTATCAGATGATTTAATATGACTAAATAATCTGACATCGCTCTTAAAAGACTATGGAGGCTGCATCCATTGTAGAAATATGTTCTACCCAAACTACCTAGACACCAGTCTCCACTACGAGAGGTGGCTCTGAATAGTTCAGTGATTAAAGATTTGAATTAACACTAGCAGAGTATCAGACAACTCTTAATGGTTATTCAAGCAAGCCTTGGAGCAAATAGCCATTTGCTATGAGTAAAGAGGAGGTGGTGACTTTTGCATAGGACACTTGGGGAACATCTGCTTCTGGTGGATGTAACGCCAGGAGTAACTTTTACATTTTATAAATGCAGACCTTTTACAATGGTCTTTGAAATGTGAGTTTCCAATGCACACAGTCAGGTAAGGGGAACCCTTAGCTTCTCCCCCAGAAGCATGGTTTCTACCAGTTTTCAGAAGCAGCGGGACCTACCACACCCCCCGGAGCGGGTGAAGACTGGGGCTTGTTTCAAAGGGCTGGCTGCCAGACTTGCTGAGACGGTCTGCATCGGTCTGCACCGACGTAGTGAGGCCAAAGGAGAACCTGCAGAAAGGTCCATCAGATACTGGAAGGAAGGGGCTAAGGGGACACACAGTTTTCGCCTTCAAACAGACCACACTGCAAGCACGAGAGAGTCAAGGCCTGTGATGGTAAGGAAAATATGTGCAAAGGAAGTCACACGGCCTGATAGGGGACCTCAAGGCTCTGGTAATGGTAATTCAGATAATCATCAAGTCTTTTTTTCTGAATCAGACATCTTTTAAAGTCCTATTTCCCCAAGTGCTAAATACAATTTGTCACATTATTAACGTCCATTGGAAAAAAAAATCTTTAAAATACGTATGTATGCAGCTCTGTACAGCAACATCATTAAGTATATATGTAATGATAAACTGTGACTCTGTGCCACTCTCCTTTCATGCATAATAAATCTAATATATGAAAAAAGCACTGACGTGGTTTTATTTTTCTATTATTTTCCCTCCCAAGAATTAGAAAGTAAATTTCTTGTGTTATTTAATAGGAAGATTGGGGATTCTGTGTGGGTGTTGCCAACATTAGGAAAGTATGAGTAATAAAATCCTTGCAATGCTTAGGTATCACCTTTTACAGTAATATTTCTAGAGGTTATTACCTATGAACTAAATATCATAGTGGAATGTATAGAAATGTACTTATACTAGAAACCGTTTACTTTTAACCACGTAGATAAGGACTATCTGCAACATCTCAAATCATAACTCAAACAAAATGCAAAATAAACATTGTGTAATGTATGGAATTCAGCTGTGCTAAGGATCAAAAAGTGTCTTATGGCCTTTGGAAAATACATCGTAAACCCCAGAATTTATTTGAATTAAAAAATAGTAACAGAAACCTTTTGCTATTTTTTTTCTCAGCTAGAGGAAAAAAAGATGGCACAGAGACGACGCCTGCTAGATATCTCTGTCCCCTTTCTTGTTCCACAAAATGTATTGATATCTAAGAAGAAGGGAAAGAAAGAGATGTGGAAAGTGGAAAAAAAAAAGATTAGCTAGAAACATAATAATCTCATAAATATGCATTTAAAGTGTGTGTGTCTGTGTATCTATGTAAGGGGTTTATGTGTGTGTTTTTCTGAAAGGATGTTTGCAGTCTCTGAAGTAGCTTACTCTGTGTACCATGTGAATCTGGGGTTGCCAAGAAGAGTGCACCCCATCCTCATTATCAAGCTCTTTGTACAGTCCCTCTCATTAAAAGACTACTGTATCTTGGTCCAGCTACTTTAAACTATAGGATATTCACCCTGGCTGAGAAAATATCTCCTCATGCTGCTGAAAACTATTATCTTACAAGGATACTGTTAAAATGAGTTAGGGGCTGAAACATCACAGGGTAGTGGTTGGGGCGGGATGGGGGGGGCAGAGAGTTTCACTAAATTAATTTTTCACTGTACTGTTGCGATCGAATTGCAAAAAAATTAAAAATAGGAGAATTATGTAAACATTTCCCAATTGTTAAATTGAAAACAAGAAAGAAATTGTTCTGTCACTTCTTTTCTTCATGCACAGCTAATTCTAAATGATACAGAACAAAAGTGATGTTCATATAAGCCAAAACCTTACCTGTACCATTGTTTCCAGTGG
The DNA here is from genome assembly GCF_036370855.1 of Dromaius novaehollandiae. Taxonomy (NCBI): domain Eukaryota; kingdom Metazoa; phylum Chordata; class Aves; order Casuariiformes; family Dromaiidae; genus Dromaius; species Dromaius novaehollandiae. The sequence goes on along the minus strand of NC_088104.1, from coordinate 4,938,640 downwards.
TCTGAATTGTGGCTTCAGGCCCCATAGTGTCATAATCTTCCTTCATTTCTTCTGTGAAATAAGCATGCACATTTTTAGCATTTGCACGTTATTGAACTGCTTACAAAACTAGCGAGCACATTGCAGTAACAGGGAAGATTCTTATAAAGGAAACAGAAAAAAAGGCCTGTTGTAGGCCTCTATACAATGGCTTTGTTCTGGGAATTGAATGGATTCGGTAGTGCTACATGGACAAGAACTTATTTACTTTAAACATTACAGCAAGTGGTGGAAAACAGAACTATTTGTTCGGGGCAAACGAAGGGCTTTTCCCCAATATCAAATCTCATAAGCAGTCTCATGTTAAAAAGGGATTTTTTTTTTCATATTTAAAAAAATAATCAGCAGATGCTGAAAGATCTATACCTAGAAGAAACAGCAAATACAAAAGGAAGATATAAGATGATCTTATAACTCTATTTCTGTTTATCATCTCATAGATCTTGAGTTGCCATCGTCGTTTTAACCTCATTTGAAGCAATGCATGTATTAATATCAAGCAGTGCAGAAATGTAACAAATTTTCAACTGTGGGCAGTTCTTTTCTGCCTGCACAATTTGTTTGTGTCTTCTGTGCACTCTCTGTGCACTGACAAAGTCCGTCTTTATGACCATAAATTGGGTTAATTCACATGCAAATGAGCACGATATGTGTAAAATTATCTACTATATATTTATCATGGATCAGTTTACTTTCCGTGAAACTGGGGGATTTGGAGTATGTTAAAATAGCATTTATAAGAAGCTAGATGCAGCTTTATCACTGTACAGAAGGCTTATTTTCATAGATGTTTCAGTCCACCTAGGAGTGCCTGTCAAACTTGGTTTCTTACTGCTAATTTTTTAGTTTGTGTGCAACAGGTTTTCACGCATACATTGTGGTTAAGATTTAACCCTCCAAATGACTATCGTGGCCAAGAATAAATAAACATAATATTTCTTTCCCACCTTTCCAGCTTCTCCTAGATACTATCCTTTCCTGATCTGAAGAAATGCACAAACATTTAATCTCCCTCTTTTTGTTCAAAAAAAAAAAAAAAAAAAGGCAAGAGAATTTGGTATTTGAGATTTATGTGAAGAGTCTGCTTCTGTCTTCTGTTTA
>NC_088104.1:4922500-4930000 GCF_036370855.1 Dromaius novaehollandiae | reverse complement strand
TTACAGGAAAAGAAAAAGGATTTTTTTTTTGTAATAATTGACAATAGTTTCTTTAAATGTGGGTCACTGGGCAGAGTACACTTAATGCATTTCAGACTGATTACTATTTTCGCACTTATGATGCATAAAGTTTTACTCAGCGTCGAGAAATGAAAGCCCTCCTACACAACGCATCCTAACTTCATACTGTGTTCTTTCCACTAGGTCAAGCAAGCAACTTTGAGCTTCAGCTGCAACAAAATTTTACACGTGCATTGGACCTATACAGAGGGCACACAAACAAGTTACTTCAAGACCACAGAGAAGAACCCAGAGAAGCCCCCTCCACAATGCAGTAAAAACAGGAGGAAAGATAGCCTGGTAGCTGGCGCAGAATAGACGCTGAGTTTACAGCTGTCTCTAAGGTATAGCAAAAAAGTCAACGAAAGAGCAGTAATAAAAGTTCAAACCACCTCCAGTATCCAAAACTCTAGCAGGAATTGCTTCAATTCTATGTAACAGTTGCACAGGCAAAATGTGCTTGTAATTATATACAGGTGCTGCACTGGTTTACAGCGACATTTGCCACTTAGTGCTGTGTTTACATGGTAAGTGATGGATTAGATCAAACGGCAAGCAAAGAAAGGGTGTCTGAATTATTGGCATTGCATTCCATTTTGTGCTGAATCATATTAAAGTTTCGTTTTCTGTAACGGGGTTACCAGAGAGTATACAGCTCATACTTCAACTGTCTTCAGAACAACCAGGAGCAGCAAAATGTACCTGAACATGAATTTCTAAAAGCCTCTATGTAAAAGGCTCTTACTTTATCTCTAACAAGTGTTATTTTCAGTTCACATCACTGTATTATAGCAAACCCTCTCTACACCTCCTTAAAATAAATGATACTTCAAAAAGTATCATCATGCAGATTAATTTTACAGTCAGATTTAAGCAAACAAGATGTTCTTTTTGCTGTCTCTAGAAATAATTTCCTTATTTTATGTACTTTTTTAAACAATGCAATAGCAGAACTACACGTGACATTTTCTTCTTCCCATAATGATACCTGCTGAAAAATTCCACTATTAAAAATGGCCCATGATAACATTTAAATGTTGATAATAATTAGTCTGACATTTGAAATACAGTGGTTGCAGTGTTGTCTTGAAGATGCTCTGCTCAACATTACCTAACTAGCCCCTTTTCATAGTTACGTGCTTTCTGTACATTATTCTGTCAGTTACTGAACAAATAAGACATCAGTTGTTAATGTATTAACATGCAAAAACTATGCTTAAGGGCCAAACACTGCCCCCAATCCACAATGTAACTCCCATTGATGTCAAGAACTGTTAAGGTTGTGACAACCAGTAAAAGAAGGGAACTGAAAAAAGGGATCAATTTTCTCCCTGATCTGCAAGGAATTTATGCAAACAATTCCCTGCAGAAGGAAGGACGGGAAGCAGAGTGTGTGGCGCCACTGGACTTCCTCCTGCCCCGACCCCTTCTGCATCGCCTTGGCTGAGGCACCTGGGTCAACCTTTCCAGAAGTGCCCAGCAATTCTAGGTGTGTTAGTTGTTCAGGCCTCAGCGCATATCCCTTCCCGGTATTTTTCAAAATGCAGGCCTTAATCTCAGCCTCGGTTTTCTCTTTTCTAAAATTAGAGTAAACGGTTGCTCCAAAGCTTAAATTAATTTGCCAAGTAAGCTGAAAATGAAAGTATCCACCTGAGTATAAAAGCACACCCTTCCCACACTTAGAGGATGAAAACTCTAGAAACCCTGGAACAGCGAGGGTTCACTTCTGCTGCGTGATTTCTGCATGTGCTTCTGGAGTTTGAACTAAGATTTGCTCCCCATGCGTGGCCATGTGCAGAATACCACACTCATTATAAGCTATCTGCATGCAAGAAGCCCGGGGTGAGGAGTGGCTGGTGGGAAGAGCAGAGGACAAACCACAGGAGAAGCCTTAGGAGCCTCCTGCAGCCTGTTCGAGCCTGAGGACATGAGAGAAGAAACTGGTTTCTTCCAGCCAGTCCTTGGACACTCCAAAGCCGTGCTCAAGTATGAGGGCTTGGTATGTACAAAGGATTTAGGGCAAAAGGACATGCATACGTGCAAATTCTGCATGTAGACGGGAAAGCACATCTTTTATGGCTTCTTACTCAGCAGACAGCGGAATCCTGTAACGCTCACAACACTATGCAGCACATTAAGTATAAATGATATGATCTAAGAATGACGTAATAGCATTAGTCTTGCATTTCCTTGCTGTTGTCATCTACAGACTCCAAATAGAAAACGTCTTACCTGCTTTTTTTTGTTGTGATTTTTATCTCCTCTATTCTATTACTAATGGGTGTCTCTCATCCTAAGAGAAATGAGGACGATACAAGTGATAGGACAGGAAGCTTAAAGTACACCCACTCTTTTCCCACCAGAAAAACTTGTTTCAGGGAAGACACATTGATAATAAAAATACACTAATTTTAGAAATGTCTCAGGTAACCATAAGCAGTGTGGGAATGGTGGTCCTACCAGACAGGATGTACCATCAACGTGTAAGCTTCATAAATGGGGAGATCTAGGATTTGAGACACAATTTTGTCAGAAGATAGGATCTCAACTGTCCATGAGAAGGTAGCAAAACTAAGGAAATCTGAAATGCAGACTTAGAGAGTTGCTTACTACTGACGCCTAACACTGCACTGATACACAGTCCTTTGTCTGACCCTGCCAGCTCGCTACCAGGCACCGTGGTACATGCATTTAGCTGAAATACTTAAACCACTGAAGACTTCAGGAAGGTATTGTGATACTCTTTTGAACCCCAATAACAAGGAGCCCTTTTAAGTCATGTAAGCAAATTACTTTCAGGGTTTTTTATTTATACATAATTTTGGAAATGAAAATAGTTAGCTAAAACTACTACAAAGTCTCAAGGCCGTTATCAAAGACGCATTGTCAGATGAGATACACTACACACTGGTAGGGCTCTTGGCTCTCTTTCTTCAGGAAGTGTTTGTTTCCATGTTCCCACTAATGACAATGGGATTCATCAAGGTTTATATATCCTGATGGGGAGACATTTATTTTGGCAGTTGTGGGGTCAACCAATCTCTATTATTCTTATGGCAGTCCCTGCACTGAAGTGATAGGCTAGTTATTGGGTGCTGATGACCAGCAGGATATCTGTCTTCCTATGTATCTTGAGGGTGCTGATTAAATCACCTAAAGTAGATTCCCAGACTGGAAGTTCTCTGTTGATTACATATTTTTAAGTGGTTCTATAGCATTAAGAGCACAGCTGAATGCTTTTAGAAATGTAAATAATTATTTATTTATCCTTCAAAATAGCCTTTTCTCCTGGTAGATTATAGCGTTTGTTCACAGGAGAAACAAGAGCATAGCCTGGAGGAACACCGTATACCTTCGTTTCTGCTTGAAATGAGTATGGAATTGATACGACTCTAATGTTCAGAATGTTTAAGAAGATTTGTTTGTTGCTTAACTGTGACCTCGATCTGATTTTGATGACTGTTACATAGTTAGGGACGCATCTTGTGAGTAAATCTTAAGAAATTACGACTACATTATCTTATGAAGAATCAAATGGTAGCAGAAAATTCTCCCCATAATAGTGTAGCTTAATACCTTCATGCTTTCCCTGGCCAAAATCTTCTGTTTTTCTTTTTCTTTAAAAGCAGAGGAAAGTACAGGGCTGTTCTTAGAGTTATCTGATATAGCTAAAAGACAGAAGAATAGTCTAGTGCTTCTGAGGACTGAAGAGACAAGGGAACAAGAAAAGATGAGTGAAAATCATTTCTGAGCTCTAGTGATGGACTCTCCTATGTTTGGTGCCACTTATTTGAAGCTGAGTCCTGCTCCTGATGAATAGGCATAAAATAATCTTTTTCACTTTTCAAAACCCATGTACTTATTCTCATGCTCTAGATTTGCTAGAACTAGAAAACAAAATGAATCTGGCTGCAGAGTGACTACTTAAAAAAATGTATTTTGGATTCATATAGGAGAGATCATGGGTATTTTCATATCTGCATGTTTGAATATATTACATTGCTTTTGCTCTCACCAATCACTGTAACTTCACTGACTTCAGTGAAAATATTCCAGATAACTACAGAATTTGGTCCTTTTTTTGACTCACTGAAAAATTCGGCTATGGATAATACAGAAGAATATAAGATTTACAGTGAAAAGATGTAGCCAATTCTGTGTACTGATTAGCAGTTTGGATGCCATTGTTCTGTCTGGAAAACACATGTCATCTACAGAATCATCCAAGCTGTCCATTGGCATCTGCCAGTATATCCTCCATCACTTCTCTTTGTTTCTTCTCACAGTCATCCTTACACCTTTTTCCATGTTTCCTCGTATTCCTGAAATCCCCACAAGTATGATAGCTCAGTTACAGCCTACCCCTTGTAAAACCTGGTGAGCCCATGAAACCCAGATCAGCAACAATATTGTCTTCAGCCTCAACCTGACCTTCTCAAAATAACAGAAAACAGAACATCCCTCTGAGTCTTCTAGTATGTCAGATTTGTATTGTGTTTCTCTCTAGGGACAGAAATTCATAATAGCCCAGAGGCTTCGTATTTTTTAAATTGTCCCACTTAGACTTGCCTGCCTCCATGAAATAAGCAGTAGAAAGATATGCCTGCAGGTAGGCTGGGAAGAATCCAAAATGATGTCAGGTCTCCTTCTACCTTCCCATCAATAGGGTCTTTGAAGAAGACTCTTCAGAAAAAAAGACAAAAAACAAAAAGCCCTATCTCTTTAGTTAAAAAGGCTACCGTGTTTTCAGTTTGGAGACTGGCATTTACGTTAGCTTTATTACCTTAAAATCTATACAGCATCACAGTTTGCAGTGGATGGCTTTGCCTCCACAAGTTTTGATGATGTCCTTGAAAGAGAAATATAGCTGCGTAGCTTCATTTGGTGTTGGCTTTGGAGGTGAATATTTTATCCCTTTTCCTTTTACCTAGCTGTTTGCAAACAGTAGCAGTAACTCTTATGCAGTATGTCTAAGAACTGTAGTAGGGGAAAAAAATCAAAGCTTTCTCCAGACTAGAACAGTTCCAAGTCTCACAGTTCTCCTTCCCCACTGCAGTGACTGATGATGAGGGAAAGAGGAGATGAAAGAGGAGCTGGAACTGTATATCTTTGTCTATTATCTTTTGTTCCAAAGATTCTTTTATTATTTTCATTATTATTTTTAGCTTTTCATGTAGAAAGAAAAGATAGGAAACTAAAGAAAAATATGTTTTTGAGGCCCACACATTGTGTTCAGAACTTTCTATGGAATACAGACTTTCCCATTCTTGAAGACTTCCAAGGAAAGTGGTAGTCCTATTATAGTACATCTTTACCAGCAAAAGGTATTTTCTCTTGAAATATACGGGCACAACAGCTTCTGAAAGATAGTAAATTGCCATTACCCTCCCTATGTATCTATCAGCCTGTTGGGAATTTGCCCTTTTGCTGTGAAGGACCTGAGATACAGCTTGTACGGTGCTGTCACTCCTAGGCAGAGCTACAACAGCTGAACTTCATTACTTCTCAGCAACTCAGCTCTCCCACCGTTTCCTTGGAAGAGTTTAAGTTTTTAACTGTCAGCAGAATAATTCTCCTCCAGTTGTGGACCACGATATGCACCAGTCCCTTTCAAATTTCCACCTTTATGAGAGAAGTGGTAGTAACTGGGAGGGAAGCCTCTGGGTAGTGGGCTTTATAGTTAGAAACAAAATTGCCCTAATGTTATTCACGCAGGATACATTTTGTAGAAAAAAATAGAAATAAAGAAAAAATCAGCCCTTCCACGCACCAAGTAAATCTAGATCACAAAAGCAACACTTCTTTATCTGGTCAAGGAAGACTGGGATGATAGCTGAGCGGTTGTGGATGAGTAGTTTATATGTTCTTGTCAAGTGAGTCAACTTGTCCTTCATTCTCAAACAAGAGGAAGTTAAATCCATTACTAATACAATGGCAGAAACAGTTGCTACATGTCTACTATATATTAGAAAGGCAGGCAGGCAGAAAGATAGAATTACTCAGATATTGTAGGTTTAAGACTTTTTTGTTAAAAATATCCAAGAAATATTTCCTGAAATCACTTGAGATTGTCAGATGAGACTTCAAGGCTTCATTGTGCATTATGTAAATCTAACTTTACAGACAGTGTTCAAACCATAGACCATTGAGTGCACAAGTCATAACATCCACACAACTGCTAAGAAGAGTTATGACATGTCACATAACACACTTTTTGTACAAAAGGAACATGCAGATTACCTAAAGCACCTGGAAAGAGTTTTTGTAAATGGAACCAAATGACACCAGAGATCAGCATCATTTGAATCTATAAGATGCATCCCTATTAGTGCAAAACTTAAGCTGTAGTAGTGCTTGTAATTTCCTTAGGTGGGAACCCCTTCCTAGAAAGAAGTCCTGTAGTAACGGATATATTCCTACCAAAATAAATAACTAGCACATTTTCAATTCTTCTCAACTCAGGTTTCAGGCAAGAGTGCTTGGGAATTGAACTGAAGCCTGGGAATACAGGGTTGTACACTAGAAACCATGCCTCAGTGCTGACTAGGAGGGCCTGGACAGTTTAGAGGTGCAGTATGCTCCTGATCATCCTGGCTTGTGGTTTCTAACATTTAAAGTTAGGACAGGGTATATAGAAAAAAAAAAAAGTACTAAGTTCTGTATTTTACTGGAAGTACCACTGTAAGCTTGGGAGGAGAAAAGAATAAAATAATTCTGCGAAAACTTCTTCATTCCATATTATAATATTCATTGCTTCTTCTGTGGCACTTTGATACAAATTCATCTCAATGATAGCAGGATCTGGTCCTGCACATCAGTCAGCCAGACCTTACATCACCCCAAATCATTTATTCTCAGACTGAAATACTTCCCGTTAACTTTCCAGTAACTACATATTAAAACTCAAAACCAAAAAACACGGATTTGTTTCCCTCTAGTAAAATTACAACAGTGTTGATTACCTTATTTAACCCATAAAAAAAAAAGAAAAATTAGTGAGAAGCATCATACTGATGCTTCAGCAAGAAAAAAACCCTAAACATATTTCTGTCATTCATTGAGTCATTTAGACTTCTCTTCTTTAGAAAATTACTCAGGTCCTCTTGCTTTCTGCATCTACAGTATTGCACTTCTAAGGAAATAATACCTTGATAATCTGCACTTCAAAACCCAAGTCAATAATTGCCTTTGATGATTGAATGAAAAAAAAGGAAAGAAAGAGAAAAGGAATCTGCAAGATTGCAGCAAAAGAATGCTGGAGAAAAGATGCTAAAACTATTGCTGCACTTCTGTTTCGATGTAATTTACAATCTATTTGCCAACAGTTCTGCAATGATTAGTAAAAATATGTCAAGAAGCTAAACAATATAAGCATCACACTGAAAGGAATTTAGCTAGACCCCCTCTAATTATTATTGTACGTGGCAATTCAACAAAATA